>NC_069509.1:14010510-14033010 GCF_027579735.1 Bombina bombina | reverse complement strand
CCTAAGCCCTACTCATGATTTTTACGACACCTCCTTCTCTCCCTGCACTTTCTGTCTTCTTAGCTATTCTGTGTTTTAAAATATAAAATGTAAATTCCATTGAATTGGTCAGTATTGCTTTAGACTTGATAAAGGAAGGAACTCTTCCGAAAGCTTGTCAACTTATAAATGTATAGTTAGTCCAATAAAAAAAGTATCATTGCTATATATATATTTATATATGCATACATACAGATGTCTAAATATTTGTATGTGTATATATATATATATATATATATATGTGTGTGTGTGTGTGTGTGTGTGTATATATATATATATATATATATATATACTGTATATGTGTTTGTGTGTATACATATATATATATATATATATATATATATATATATACAGTATATATATGTGTGTACAATAAGTATTTGTGTTTTACTGTATATTTATTGTACACATTAAACATTTAATATTTTCTTACAGGATAATGTCCTTTTTATTGCATTCCTATATATATATTTAGTTATAGAAATTTATTTTACATGAACATTATCAGATATATATATCAGTTGGGTTAACGCGTGAGAATGGGTATTAGTTGTTCGTTTTCCCTTGTTTTTGCGCTCCATGGAAGTCTATATGAGTAGAAGTTCACATGGTGACAATATATTTTAGTGAGTGTCGGGTTTACGCTCTCACACAACCTTTTACAACTTTCAACTTGAAAAAAACTTCCTTCTAGCATATTTTACCCTCGAGTAGGAGCACTAAATTGTGCACTACTTGTCATCTAGCCCATGACCGGGGTGAATCTGCTCTGGCATGATTGGCTATATGAGAGGTGTTGTACAAGAGATTGCTTGTGCAACCATACATGTGCACTGCAGATGCTGCTTGCTTACCACAATCTCAGGTGATCAGGTTTTCTGATAGATAACCTTGTTGTTTCAGACAATGATTTATGAGGCCCCAATCACAGGAGGGGAGATAGATCCATAACTGTGTCGCTTCTTAGATATAACATTCTCCATTAAGGATGAGCTAGTCCTTAGCTAAAATAAATGTTACACAATAGCACAAAAACTATTTGTAATTAGACATATGGTTAGAGATAGCGTTAGGATTAGTAATAAGGGAATATTTAGAGTTACGTCCAGTGCTGGATCTGAGAGCGATAACCATTGGGTTAGTGTTGGGTCAGTATATGGAAAATAGTTAGGATTAAGATCAATATAAAAACGGAAATAATTATATTACATTAAGGGTCACTTCATCAGATTTTCTGTTCATAGATAAAAAAGTGCCCTAATGTGTATTTGCTGATTCTCTGCCTCACATGGAACGCAGAATATTAACAATGTATTTTTTTATTGCAGCTAAATATAATATTCAAAATATGATTTGTCCATAAAAATCTGCCCTTCTGCTTTATTAGCTCATTCAGCTAATGAAAATGAGTATAGCCGTATGTGTAATGCACCATAATACGTCTTGTGAGGTGTAAAATAATGAGTCTTTATTTTCCTTGCAAAATATGTAAACTTCATTTGCTGCTGCTTAATGTATAAAAACATTTTTTTATCTTCACTATCTATATAAATAAATTTAATACAAAACTGCTTTGAATTAGACTTATGTAAGAGAACACCTCTGGGGTACATAATAAATATCATACTTAAAATTGGTCATGATTTTCACCTGTTTAAGGACCTTTAAATGTCTACCACCTTTTCAGGGACCTAAAATGACTTCCTCCTGCTTAGGGACCCCCAATGGCTTACACCTGCTCAGGGACCCCCAATGGCTTACACCTGCTCAGGGACCCCCAATGGCTTACACTGGATCAAGGATATAAAATTACTTCCTCCTGCTTAGAGACCCACAATGGCTTACACCTGCTCAGGGACCTAAAATTAATTCCACTTGCTTAGGGACTGCCAGTGGCTTACACCTTCTCAAGAACCTAAAATGACTTCCTCCTGCTTAAGACCCCCCGATGGCTTACACCTTCTCAGGGACCTAAAATGACTGCCACATGCTTAGGGACTCCCAATGGCTTACACCTTCTCAGGGACCTAAAATGACTGCCACATGCTTAGGGACTCCCAATGGCTTACACCTTCTCAGGGACCTAAAATGACTGCCACATGCTTAGGGACTCCCAATGGCTTACACCTTCTCAGGGACCTAAAATGACTGCCACCTGTTTATGGATCCCCGGTGGCTTACACCTTCTCAGGGACCTAAAATGACTGCCACCTGTTTATGGATCCCCGGCGGATTACACCTTCTCAGGGACCTAAAATGACTGCCACCTGCTTAGAGACCCCGGATGGTTTACACCTTCCCAGGGAGTTCAAATGGCTTCCTCCTGCTTATGGACCCCCAATGGTTACACCTGCTCAGGCACCTTAAATGGCTTCCACATGTTTGTCGATCTCCAATAAATTCCACATGGAAGGGAACCCACAGGAACCTCAGAAAGTCATTTTTTTCTGTTGAAATGTAATCTCTAGCTAGAGAAACCACTAACCACCACTTAGATTATAGAACACTTTTTAATCTTTTAACTTTTTCTTTTAGAAGTAAAAAAATGTAAAGTAGAAAAAAGCATAACAGCTTTAAAAACAATTATATATTTAAAATTAATTTACACAGCCTATTTTGTTTACCAATAATTGAAGACATTTTTTTTTTTAAATGTTTTGTAGTTAATTCAATTTTTAGTCTTTTACTATCACAACCAAGATGGACTAAATGACAATTATTTTTAATAAATGAAATGAATTGGATACATTAATTCTGCCTCAGCCTACTAATAAATATAAGAGATCATTGGCTGGTGCATGGAACAACCCTATAGAGAGCTCTTTTTACTTTGGAGCTTCCTGAAATGAGAATAAATGATAACTCTGTGGGATAAATTTGAGCTTTCAAAACTAACATAAATTTGTGTTTTCCATATTTGGAGACATATATTATTCCAACCACAACAATTATCACAAAAACAGCAACTAACAGAAACATAGTCCTACAGGCTTTGTAATGAGCAACATTCAGGGGGCGGTTCCAGCTGGAATCGTTGTGTTTTATTCTCCAGATATGTCCTAAGAGAGAAGTCACTGTAAGAACTAAAGAAATAATGCTTATGATCACAGACAAGATTGTTCCAAGTGTCTGAAAAATAATTAAATAATGCCAATCACTCTGATCAAATACAAGAGTATCTGAGATGTTGCTGTAGGTCAGGTTCCCAGTCATGTTCTGTGCAGTTTCTGAATTCAGGTACCAAATTGAGGGGACAGTGCTAGACAAGCAGCCCAGGAATGTGACCAGCAGGAGCTTGGGTACCAGAGAAGGGAGCTTCATCTTCAGACTTGTGATGACTTTGTGTCTGAATCTGACAATAGTCACTGTGTAGAAGGCACAGAGGAAGGCTGCAAGCCAAGCAGCGAATGCTGTAAACAAACACATAACAAAAGATGCAACTTGCCTTAGCTCTCTGTGCACATCAGGTATTAGGAACATCACAAGGATAAACAGGACTGTGCTGCACTGTAGCAGAAGGTTGTTCAGACACATAGTAAACTGGATTTGAATCCTGGGGTTCAGCTTGAGGAATCCTTTATGTTTCAGATAAGAAACAATCATGATAAATGAGTTAGAGCTAATGCCAGAGACTGATGTTATTGCAGTAAATATTATTAAAAGAACCTTCCATGCTGTAGAAAGCATTGTCATCGTCTTGTTTATCTGTCTGGTAAAGTCGGTCGCATAGTATAAATAATAAAAAGCTCATGCAAATTGTACACAGCTTCTGTGAGGGATTATTAACTGAAACCATTATAGCTTATTTGCCTATCTGCATCTTCTGAGTAGCGAGCCAAAAACAACATTGGTTTTAGTATTATTATTGTTATTACTATTTTTGTCATTAGTAGTAGTAGTGTTATTATTATTATTATTATTAATATTATTATTTATTAATACTATTGTTGTTATTATTATTACTATTATTATTATTATTATTATTGTTATTATTAATTATTATTATTATTATTTATTATTACTATTGTTGTTATTATTATTATTATTATTATTATTATTATTATTAGTAGTAGTAGTAGTAGTAGTACTAGTGTTGTTATTATTATTATTATTATTAGTAGTAGTAGTACTAGTGTTGTTATTATTATTATTATTATTATTAGTAGTAGTAGTAGTACTAGTGTTGTTATTATTATTATTATTATTATTATTATTATTAGTAGTAGTAGTAGTAGTAGTAGTAGTAGTACTAGTGTTGTTATTATTATTATTATTATTATTATTAGTAGTAGTAGTACTAGTGTTGTTATTATTATTAATATTAGTAGTAGTAGTAGTAGTAGTAGTACTAGTGTTGTTATTATTATTATTATTATTATTATTATTATTAGTAGTAGTAGTAGTACTAGTGTTGTTATTATTATTATTATTATTATTAATTTTATTATTAGTAGTAGTACTAGTGTTGTTATTATTATTATTATTATTATTAGTAGTAGTAGTACTAGTGTTGTTATTATTATTATTATTATTATTATTATTATTATTATTATTATTAATATTAGTAGTAGTACTAGTGTTGTTATTATTATTATTATTATTATTATTATTATTATTATTATTATTAGTAGTAGTAGTAGTAGTAGTAGTACTAGTGTTGTTATTATTATTATTATTATTAGTAGTAGTAATAGTACTAGTGTTGTTATTATTATTATTATTATTATTATTATTATTATTATTATTATTATTATTAGTAGTAGTAGTAGTAGTAGTAGTACTAGTGTTGTTATTATTATTATTATTAGTAGTAGTAGTAATAGTACTAGTGTTGTTATTATTATTATTATTATTATTAGTAGTAGTAATAGTACTAGTGTTGTTATTATTATTATTATTATTATTATTATTATTATTATTATTATTATTATTATTAGTAGTAATAGTACTAGTGTTGTTATTATTATTATTATTATTATTATTATTATTATTATTATTATTAGTAGTAGTAGTATTAGTAGTAGTAGTAGTACTAGTGTTGTTATTATTATTATTATTATTAGTAGTAGTAATAGTACTAGTGTTGTTATTATTATTATTATTATTATTATTATTATTATTATTAGTAGTAGTAGTAGTAGTAGTAGTAGTAGTAGTAGTAGTACTAGTGTTGTTATTATTATTAGGTGGCCAGCAACAAAGTTGCAGGACAACCTATTGTTATTGTTCGGATTATTATTATTATTATTATTATTATTATTATTATTCTTTTTATTCCGCCAAGCTTTGTATTCAATTGCCCATAACTGCTTAACAGTTTTTGCAAAGCTCTTAAAATCAGGCATGCTGGTACAGCCTATTGCTCTGCTACATCTCATGCAACATTGAACTCATAGGTCACATGCTCTGGCAGCCATATTGCTTTTTGCGCCAAATTTCGACAAACGCTTAAAAATCTTTAGCTCTGGAACTGCTTATGTTACAACTTTGAAACTCGCTGTGCTTAGTGCTACTATGACCTACAATTGCTATTGCTCAATAGAAGTGCCTTGGTCACATGATGTGGCAGCCATCTTGCATTTTGCGAAAATATTCAAACATCTTCTTCTCTTAAACCGCTTAGTGCAATGACGCGCAATTTTGCACATATGCTCCTTGCAAGGTCCTCTACCAAGTTTGTTCAAACTGCGATTTTTCCATAATCAACATGGCTGCTGTGAGACATTAACCTTTTTATCGCCATTTAATTGCGTAATTTTGCAATTTATACATTAGTTTTACAATATTTAACAATATTACAGTGTAATAGACACATGATTACACATAGTCATAACCCTTAAAGACAATATTGCAGTTAAAATTCGCATTGCGCAATCGCCTTCGTGAAATAAAACATTTGCAAATTTTCATGAAACTTCTGCAAATTGTAGAGGTCTATAGTGAGCATTAGTATGTGCAATTTGAAAGCCATACATTGCATAGCTTGGCAGCCATTTTGTTTCATATGCGCCATTTTTAAAAACTATAAAAAAACGCTTATGGGACAGACTTGAAATTTTGTTTATAGAGTTATCTTATGACTAACATTCAGATTTGTTCAAGAGAAGTTGATATGTCATGTGGTTTGGCAGCCATTTTGAATTGTTCAAAATTGCTTAACGATATATTTAAATTAATAATAAAACAAAAACCATTTACAAAAATGCTTTATTTTTGCCATGCTTATTGACATCTATAGTGAGCACTATTGTGCGTAATATGGAGGCTGTATATCTTACGATCGGGCAGCCATCTTGGTTTACACGAAAATTTTGAAAGTCTATTTTCTCTGCAACCGCTTATGTAAGAACTGTGAAATTTGCTGTACAGTCTTATATTGTGACCTAGATTCATACTTTCTCATTAGGAGAGAATCAGTCACATGATGCGGCAGCAATATCGGTTTTATGTTTATCGTAATTATTTGTAATTCAATACTTCCTCTTTTGAGTCAATTGCTCACAAAACACAAATTACTTATGCTAAACTCTTTAAATCAGGTATGCTGGTACAGCCTATTGCAATGCTACATCTCATGCAATATTGAACTCATAGGTCATAAGGTTACGCAGCCATATTGATTTTTGCAACAAATTTCGAGAACTGCTTAATAATCTTTAGCTCTGGAACTGCTTATGTTGCAACTTTGAAACTTGCTGTGCTTAGTGCTGCTATGACCTAGATTTGCCATTGCTCAACAGAAGCGACTTGGTCACATGATGTAGCAACCATCTTGCATTTTGCGAAATCTTTAAACATCTTCTTCTCTTAAACCGCTTAGTGCAATAAAGCGCAATTTTGCATGTATGCTCCTTGCAAGGTCCTCTACCAAGATTGTTAAAATTGCGATTTTTCCATAATCAACATGGCTGCTGTGAGACATTAACCTTTTTATCGCAATTTAATTGCGTCATTTTGCACTTTATACATTAGTTTTACAATATTTAACAATTTTACAGTGTAATAGACACATGATTACACATAGTCATAACCCTTAAAGACAATATTGCAGTTAAAATTCGCATTGCGCAGTCGCCGTCGTGAAATAAAACATTTGCAAATTTTCATGAAACTTCTGCAAATTGTAGAGGTCTATAGTGAGCATTAGTATGTGCAATTTGAAAGCCATACATTGCATAGCTTGGCGGCCATTTTGTTTCGTATGCGCCATTTTTAAAAACTATAAAAATCTTCTTCTGCGAAACCGCTTATGGGACAGACTTGAAATTTTGTTTATAGAGTTATCTTATGACTAACATTCAGATTTGTTCAAGAGAAGTTGATACGTCATGTTGTTTGGCAGCCATTTTGAATTGTTCAAAATTGCTTAATGATATATTTAAATTAATAATAAAACAAAAACCGTTTTACAAAAATGCTTTATTTTTGCCAAGTTTATTGACATCTATAGTGAGAACTATTATGCATAATATAGAGGCTGTATATGTAACGATCGGGCAGCCATCTTGGTTTACGCGAAAATTTTGAAAGTCTATTTTCTCTGCAACCGCTTATGTAAGAACTGTGAAATTTGCTGTACAGTCTTATATTGTGACCTAGAGTCACAGTTGTTTATGTTGAAGGAATTAGTCACAAGCTGTGGCAGCCATATTGGTTTACGCAAACATTTTGAAACTGTGTTTTCTTTCCAACCTCTTATGTTAAAGCTGTGAAATTTGCTGTATAACCATATATTGTCACCTAGAGTTACATTTGTTCATGTTGAAAGTATAGGTCATATGTTGTGACAGCCATTTTAAAAAAACGCAAACATTTCGAAAATGTGTTTTTTTTCCCAAATGCTTATGTTAGAACTGTAAACAGTTGTTGTATAGCTTTATTTTGTGACATAACTACTTATATGGCTTTGCAAAAATGATGCGATGGCCACCTCTATTGCTGCTTGCAGCTATATTTATTATTATTATTATTATTATTGTTATTACTATTATTATTATTATTATTATTATTATTATTATTATTATTAGTAGTAGTAGTAGTACTAGTGTTGTTATTATTATTATTATTATTATTATTATTATTATTATTATTATTGTTATTACTATTATTATTATAATTATTATTATTATGGCTATTATTAGTAGTAGTACTAGTGTTATTATTATTATTATTATGGCTATTATTATTATTATTGTTAGTAGTAGTAGTAGTAGTTGTAGTAGTAGTACTAGTGTTATTATTATTATTATTATTATTATTATTATTACTATTGTTATTATTATTAATATTATTATTATTATTTATTATTATTAGGTGGCCATGCAACGAAGTTGCAGGACAACCTATTGTTATTGTCAGGATTATTATTATTATTATTATTATTTTTTTTTTTATTATTATTATTATTATTATTATTCCGCCACTTTTTCAAGTGCTTATAAATACAACAGCATAACTCAAAAACTCATGAAACTTGGCACAATGCTAAAGATCTATGCTGTGCATAATCCTATGCAACATAAATCTCATAGGTCATGTGATCTAGCAGCCATATTGCTTTTTGCGACAAATTTCGACAACCGTTTGAAAATCTTCTTCTCCAGAACCGCTTATGTTACAGCTTTGAAACTTGCTGTGTGTACTGCTGTACTGACCTACAATAAAGTTTGTTCAAGAGAAGTGCTTTAGTCACATGACCTAGCTGCCATTTTGAAATGTGTGAAAATCTTTAAACATCTTCTTCTCTGCAACCGCTAAGTGCAATGAAGCGCAATTTTGCACATGTGCTCCTTGCAAGGTCCTCTACCAAGTTTGTTCAAACTGCGAATTTTCCATAATGAACATGGGTGCTATGAGCCATTTGCCTTTTTATCGCTGTTTAATTGCGCAAATTTGCACTTTATGCATTATGTTTACACTATTTAACTATATTACAGTGTAGCAGACACATGAGTACACATAGTCATGACCCCTAAAGACAATATTGCAGTAAAAATTTGCACTGCGCCGTCGCCTTCGTGAAATAAAACATTTGCAAATTTTCATAAAACTTCTGCAAATTGTGGAGGTCTATAGTGAGCATTAGTATGTGCAATTTGAAAGCCATACAATGCATAGCTTGGCGGCCATTTTGTTTCATATGCGCTGTTTTTAAAAACTACAAAAATCTTCTTCTCCGAAACCGCTTATGGCACAGACTTGAAATTTTGTTTACAGAGTTATCTTATGACTAACATTCAGATTGGTTCAAGAGAAGTTGATAGGTCATGTGGTTTGGCCGCCATTTTGAATTGTTCAAAAACGCTTAACAATATTTTAAAACTAGTAATAAAACAAAAACCGTTTTACAAAAATGCTTTATTTTTGCCATGTTTATTGACATCTATGGTGACAATTATTGTGCATAATATGGAGGCTGCATATCATATGATCTGGCAACCATTTTGTTTTATGCAAATATTTCGAAAAATCTATTTTCTCTGCAACTGCTTATGTTATAACTGTGAAACTTGCTGTATAACCTTATATTGTGACCTAGAGTCACAGTTGTTCATGTTGAAGGAATTGGTCACAAGCTGTGGCAGCCATATTGGTTTACGCGAAAATTTCGAAAATGTGTTTTCTTTGCAACCGCTTATGTTAAAGCTGTGAAATTTGCTGTATAACCATATATTGTCACCTAAAGTTACATCTGATCGTGATGAAAGTATTGGTCATATGGTGGGGCAGAGATCTTGAAAAACGCAAACATTTCGAAAATGTGTTTTCTTTCCAACTGCTAATGTTAGAATTGTAAAAACTTCTATAAAGCTTTATATTGTGACTTAGCTGCTTGTATGCCATTGCAATGTCGATGCGCATGGCCACCTCTATCGCTGCTTGCAGCTATATTTAGGTGGCCATGCAACGAAGTTGCAGGACAACCTATTGTTATTGTCAGGATTATTAGGTGGCCATGCAACGAAGTTGCAGGACAACCTATTGTTATTGTCAAGATTATTATTATTATTTTTTTTTTTTTTATTATTATTATTATTATTATTCTGCCACTTTTTTCAAGTGCTTATAAAAACAACAGCATAACTCAAAAACTCATGAAACTTGGCACAATGCTAAAGATCTATGCTGTGCATAATCCTATGCAAAATAAATCTCATAGGTCATGTGATCTAGCAGCCATATTGCTTTTTGCGACAAATTTTGACAACCGCTTGAAAATCTTCTTCTCCAGAACCGCTTATGTTACAGCTGTGAAACTTGCTGTGTGTACTGCTGTATTGACCTAGAATAAAGTTTGTTCAAGAGAAGTGATTTAGTCACATGACCTAGCTGCCATTTTGAAATATGCGAAAATCTTTAAACATCTTCTTCTCTGCAACCGCTAAGTGCAATGAAGCGCAATTTTGCACATGTGCTCCTTGCAATCTCCTCTACCAAGTTTGTTCAAACTGCGAATTTTCCATAATAAACATAGCTGCTATGAGCCATTCGCCTTTTTATCGCTGTTTAATTGCGTAAATTTGCACTTTATGCATTATGTTTACACTATTTAACTATATTACAGTGTAGCAGACACAAGAGTACACATAATCATGACCCCTAAAGGTAATATTGCAGTAAAAATTTGCACTGCGCAGTCGCCTTCGTGAAATAAAACATTTGCAAATTTTCATAAAACTTCTGCAAATTGTAGAGGTCTATAGTGAGCATTAGTATGTGCAATTTGAAAGCCCTACAATGCATAGCTTGACGGCCATTTTATTTCGTATGCGCGGTTTTTAAAAACTACAAAAATCTTCTTCTCCGAAACCGCTTATGGCACAGACTTGAAATTTTGTTTATAGAGTTATCTTATGACTAACATTCAGATTTGTTCAAGAGAAGTTGATAGGTCATGTGGTTTGGCAGCCATTTTGAATTGTTCAAAAATGCTTAACGATATTTTTAAATTAATAATAAAACAAAAAACGTTTTACAAAAATGCTTTATTTTTGCCATGTTTATTGACATCTATGGTAAGAACAATTGTGCATAATATGGTGGCTGTATATCATATGATTAGGCAGCCATTTTGTTTTGCGCAAAAATTTTGAAAATCTATTTACTCTGCAACCGCTTATGTTAGAACTGTGAAACTAGCTAAGTAACCTTATATTGTGACCTAGAATCACAGTTGTTCATGTTAAAGGAATTGGTCACAAGCTGTGGCAGCCATATTGGTTTACGCAAAAATTTAGAAAATGTGTTTTCTTTGCAACCGCTTATGTTAAAGCTGTGAAATTTGCTGTAAAAAAATATCTTATGACCTAGAGTTACATCTGATCGTGATGAATGTATTGGTCATATGGCAGGGCAGCCATCTTGAAAAACGCAAAATTTTCGAAAATGTGGTTTTTTTTCCAAATGCTAATGTTAGAATT
Source organism: Bombina bombina (assembly GCF_027579735.1). Lineage (NCBI taxonomy): Eukaryota > Metazoa > Chordata > Amphibia > Anura > Bombinatoridae > Bombina > Bombina bombina. Next base: position 14,021,551 of record NC_069509.1, on the reverse strand, counting down.
TTAAAAATTTCTATAAAGCTTTATTTTGTGACTTAGCTGCTTGTATGCCATTGCAAAGTCGATGCGCATGGCCACCTCTATCGCTGCTTGCAGCTATATTTATTATTATTATTATTCCGCCACTTTTTCTGTTGCCCATAACTTTTGAACTGCTAAAGCAAAGCTCTTGAAATCAGGTATGCTGGTACAGCCTATTGCTCTGCTACATCTCATGCAATATTGAACTCATAGGTCATAAGGTTACGCAGCCATATTGCTTTTTGCGACAAATTTCGATAAATGCTTAATAATCTTTATCTCTGGAACTGCTAATGTTACAACTTTGAAACTTGCTGTGCTCAGTGCTGCTATGAACTAGATTTGCCATTGCACAACAGAAGTGCCTTGGTCACATGATGTAGCAGACATCTTGCATTTTGCGAAAATCTTTAAACATCTTCTTCTCTTAAACCGCTTAGTGCAATAAAGCGCAATTTTGCACATATGCTCCTTGCAAGGTCCTCTACTAAGTTTGTTAAAATTGTGATTTTTCCATAATCAACATGGCTGCTGTGAGACATTAACCTTTTTAACGCCATTTAATTGCGTAATTTTGCACTTTATACATTAGTTTTACAATGTTTAACAATATTACAGTGTAATAGACACATGATTACACATAGTCATAAACCTTAAAGACAATATTGCAGGTAAAATTCGCATTGCGCAATCGCTTCCGTAAAATAAAACATTTGCAAATTTTCATGAAACTTCTGCAAAATGTAGAGGTCTATAGTGAGCATTAGTATGTGCAATTTGAAAGCCATACATTGCATAGCTTGGCAGCCATTTTGTTTCGTATGCGCCATTTTTAAAAACTATAAAAATCTTCTTCTCTGAAACCGCTTATGGGACAGACTTGAAATTTTGTTTATAGAGTTATCTTATGACTAACATTCAGATTTGTTCAAGAGAAGTTGATACGTCATGTGGTTTGGCAGACATTTTGAATTGTTCAAAATTGCTTAACAATATTTTTAAACTAATAATAAAACAAAAACCGTTTTACAAAAAATGCTTTATTTTTGCCATGTTTATTGACATCTATAGTGAGCACTATTGTGCATAATATGGAGGCTGTATATCTTACGATCGGGCAGCCATCTTGGTTTACGCAAAAATTTCGAAAGTCTATTTTCTCTGCAACCGCTTATGTAAGAACTGTGAAATTTGCTGTACAGTCTTATATTGTGACCTAGATTCACAATTGCTCATTAGGAGAGAATCAGTCACATGATGCGGCAGCAATATCGGTTTTATGTTTATCGTAATTATTTGTAATTCAATACTGCCTCTTTTGAGTCAATTGCTCACAAAACACAAATTACTTATGCTAAACTCTTGAAATCAAGTATGCTGGTACAGCCTATTGCAATGCTTTATCTCATGCAATATTGAACTCATAGGTCATAAGGTTACGCAGCCATATTGCTTTTTGCGAAAAATTTCGAGAACTGCTTAACAATCTGTAGCTCTGGAACTGCTTATGTTGCAACTTTGAAACTTGCTGTGCTTAGTGCGGCTATGACCTATATTTGCCATTGCACAACAGAAGTGCCTTGGTCACATGATGTAGCAGCCATCTTGCATTTTGCGAAAATCTTTAAACATCTTCTTCTCTTAAACCACTTAGTGCAATAAAGCGCAATTTTGAATGTATGCTCCTTGCAAGGTCCTCTACCAAATTTGATAAAATTGCGATTTTTCCATAATCAACATGGCTGCTGTGAGACATTAACCTTTTTATCGCCATTTAAAAGCGTAATTTTGCACTTTATACATTAGTTTTACAATATTTAAACATATTACAGTGTAATAGACACATGATTACACATAGTCATAATCCTCAAAGACCATATTGCAGTTAAAATTCGCACTGCGCAATCGCCTTCGTGAAATAAAACATTTGCAAATTTTCATGAAACTTCTGAAAATTGTAGAGGTCTATAGTGAGCATTAGTATGTGCAATTTGAAAGCCATACATTGCATAGCTTGGCAGCCATTTTGTTTCGTATGCACTGTTTTTAAAAGCTACAAAAATCTTCTTCTCCTAAACCGCTTATGGGACAGACTTGAAATTTTGTTTACAGAGTTATCTTATGACTAACATTCAGATTTTTTCAAGAGAAGTTGATAGGTCATGTGGTTTGGCAGCTATTTTGAATTGTTCAAAAACGCTTAACAATATTTTTAAATTATTAATAAAACAACAACCGTTTTACAAAAATGCTTTATTTTTGCCATGTGTATTGCCATCTATATTGAGAACTAATGTGCATAATATGGAGGCTTTATATTATATGATCTGGCAGCCATTTTGTTTTACGCAAAAATTTTGAAAATCTATTTTCTCTGCAACCACTTATGTTAGAACTGTGAAACTTGCTGTATAACCTTATATTGTGACCTAGATACACAGTTGTTTATGTTGATGGAATTAGTTACCAGCTGTGGCAGCCATATTGATTTACGTGAACATTTTGAAAATGTGATTTCTTTGCAACCGCTTATGTTAAATCTTTGAAATTTGCTGTATAGCTATATATTGTGACTTAGCAGCTTGTATGCCATTGCAAAGTCGATGCGCATGGCCACCTCTATCGCTGCTTACAGCTATATTTACTATTGTTATTATTATTATTATTATTATTTATTGTTATTACTATTGTTATCATTATTATTATTATTATTATTATTAATAATAATGAAATTATTATTATTGTTGCTATTATTAGGTGGCCATGCAACGAAGTTGCAGGACAACCTATTGTTATTGTCAAGATTATTATTATTATTTTTTTTTTATTATTATTATTATTACGCCACTTATTCAAATGCTTATAAAAACAACAGCATAACTCAAAAACTCATGAAACTTGGCACTATGCTAAAGATCTATGCTGTGCATAATCCTATGCAAAATAAATCTAATAGGTCATGTGATCTAGCAGCCATATTGCTTTTTGCGACAAATTTTGACAACCACTTGAAAATCTTCTTCTCCAGAACCGCTTATGTTACAGCTGTGAAACTTGCTGTGTGTACTGCTGTACTGACCTAGAATAAAGTTTGTTCAAGAGAAGTGATTTAGTCACATGACCTAGCTGCCATTTTGAATTGTGCGCAAATCTTTAAACATCTTCTTCTCTGCAACCGCTAAGTGCAATGAAGTGCAATTTTGCACATGTGCTCCTTGCAAGGTCCTTTACCAAGTTTGTTCAAACTGCAAATTTTCCATAATCAACATGGCTGCTATGAGCCATTCGCCTTTTTATCGCTGTTTAATTGCGTACATTTGCACTTTATGCATTATGTTTACACTATTTAACTATATTACAGTGTAGCAGACACATGAGTACACATAGTCATGACCCCTAAAGGCAATATTGCAGTAAAAATTTGAACTGCGCAGTCGCCTTCGTGAAATAAAACATTTGCAAATTTTCATAAAACTTCTGCAAATTGTAGAGGTCTATAGTGAGCATTAGTATGTGCAATTTGAAAGCCATACAATGCATAGCTTGGCGGCCATTTTGTTTCGTATGCACGTTTTTTAAAAACTACAAAAATATTCTTCTCCGAAACCGCTTATGGCACAGACTTGAAATTTTGTTTACAGATTTATCTTATGACTAACATTCAGATTTGTTCAAGAGAAGTTGATATGTCATGTGGTTTGGCAGCCATTTTGAATTGTTCAAAAACGCTTAAAGATATTTTTAAATTAATAATAAAACAAAAACCGTTTTGCAAAAATGCTATATTTTTGCCATGTTTATTGACATCTATGGTGACAATTTGTGTGCATAATATGGAGGCTGTATATCATATGATCTGGCAGCCATTTTGTTTTATGCGAATATTTTGAAAATCTATTTTCTCTGCAACTGCTTATGTTAGAACTGTGAAACCTGCTGTATGACCTTATATTGTGACCTAGAGTCACAGTTGTTCATGTTGAAGGAATTGGTCACAAGCTGTGGCAGCCATATTGGTTTATGCGAAAATTTTGAAAATGTTTTTTCTTTCCAACCGCTTATGTTAAAGCTGTGAAATTTGCTGTTTAACCATATATTGTCACCTAGAGTTACATCTGATCGTGATGAAAGTATTGGTCATATGGTGGGGCAGCCATCTTGAAAAACGCAAACATTTCGAAAATGTGTTTTCTTTCCAACTGTTAATGTTAGAATTGTAAAAACTTCTATAAAGCTTTATATTGTCACTTAGCTGCTTTTATGTCATTGCAATGTTGATGCGCATGGCCACCTCTATCGCTGCTTGCAGCTATATTTAATATTGATATTGTTTTCTCATTATTATAAATCTCAACACAGTCAAGTACATTTTATAAATATAATATTTTATTATTTATGAAGTTTATCGTTTATGAAGTTATAGAAATTTATTTTACAAGAACATTATCAGATATATATATCATAAATAAAAAGAGAGAAGCGCTCAACCTGGGAACGAACAATAGCTTGGATGAGCGCTTCTCTCTTTTTATTTATATATATATATATATCAGTTGGGTTAGCGCGTGAGAATGGGTATTAGTTGTTTGGTTTTTTTGTTTTTGCGCTCCATGGAAGTCTATATGAGTAGAGGTTAACATGGTGACAATATATTTTTAGTGAGTGTCGGGTTTACGCTCTCACACAACCTTTTACTTTTAACTTTTAACTTGAAATACAAGATCAAATTGACATGCGCAAAAAAACTTCCTTCTAGCATATTTTACCCTCGAGTAGGAGCAATAAATTGTGCACCACTTATCATCTAGCCCATGACCGGGGTGATTCTGCTCTGGCATGATTGGCTATATGAGAGGTGTTGTACAAGAGATTGCTTGTGCAACCATACATGTGCACTGCAGATGCTGCTTGCTCACCACAATCTCAGGTGAGCAGGTTTTCTGATAGAAAACCTTATTGTTTCAGACAATGATTTATGAGGCCCCAATCACAGGAGGGGAGATAGATCCATAACTGTGTTGTTTCTTGGATATAACATTCTCCATTAAGGATGAGCTAGTCCTTAGCTAAAATAAATGTTACACAACAGCACAAAAACTATTTGTAATTAGACATATGGTTAGAGATAGCGTTAGGATTAGTAATAAGGGAATATTTAGAGTTATGTCCAGTGCTGGATCTGAGAGCGATAACCATTGGGTTAGTGTTGGGTCAGTATATGGAAAATGGTTAGGATTAAGATCAATATAAAAACTGAAAGAATTATATTACATTAAGGGTCACTTCATCAGATTTTCTGTTCATAGATAAAAAAGTGCCCTAATGTGTATTTGCTGATTCTCTGCCTCACATGGAACGCAGATTATTAACAATGTATTTTTATATTGCAGCTAAATATAATATTTAAAATATGATTTGTCCATAAAAATCTGCCCTTGTGCTTTATTAGCTCATTCAGCTAATGAAAATGAGTACAGCCGTATGTGTAATGCACCATAATACGTCTTGTGAGGTGTAAAATAATTTTTGAGTCCTTCTTTTCCTTGCAAAATATGTAAACTGTATTTGCTGCTGCTTAATGTATACAAAACATTTTTTTATCTTCACTATCTATATAAATAAATTTAATACAAAACTGCTTTGAACAAGACTTATGTAAGAGAACACATCTGGGGTAAATAATAAATATCATGCTTAAAATTGGTCATGATTTTCACCTGTTTAAGGACCTTTAAATGTCTGCCACCTTTTCAGGGACCTAAATTGACTTCCGCCTGCTTAGGGACCCCCAATGGCTTACACCTGCTCAGGGACCCCCAATGGCTTACACTGGATCAAGGACATAAAATCACTTCCTCCTGCTTAGAGACCCCCAATGGCTTACACCTGCTCAGGGAACCCCAATGGCTTACACCTGCTCAGGGACCCCCAATGGCTTACACCTGCTCAGGGACCCCCAATGGCTTACACTGGATCAAGGACATAAAATTACTTCCTCCTGCTTAGGGATCTCAAATGGCTTCCACCTGTTTAGGGACCCCAATGGCTTACACTGGTTCAAGGACCTAAAATGACTTCCTCCTGCTTAGGGACCCCCAATGGCTTACACTGGTTCAAGGACCTAAAATGACTTCTGCCTGCTTAGGGATCTCAAATGGCTTCCACCTTTTTAGGGACCCCAATGGCTTACACTGGTTCAAGGACCTAAAATTACTTCCTCCTGCTTAGGGATCCCCAATGGCTTACACCTGCTCAGGGACCTAAATTGACTTCCTCCTGCTTAGGGACTGCCAATGGCTTACACCTTTCCAGGGACCTAAAATTACTTCCTCCTGCTTAGGGACCCCCGATGGCTTACACCTTCTCAGGGAGCTAAAATGACTGCCACCTGCTTAGAGACCCCAATGGCTTATACCTGCTCAGGCACCTTAAATGGCTTCCACATGTTTGTCAAACTCCAATAAATTCCACATGGAAGGGAACCCACAGGAACCTCAGAAAGTCATTTTTTTCTGTTTAAATGTAATATCTAGCTAGAGAAACCACTAACCACCACTTAGATTATAGAACACTTTTTAATCTTTTAACTTTTTCTTTTAGAAGTAAAACAATGTAAAGAAGAAAAAAGCATAACAGCTTTAAAAACAATTATATATTTAAAATTAATTTACACAGCCTATTTTTTTTTACCAATAATTGAAGACATTTTTTTTTTTAAATGTTGTGTAGATAATTACATTTTTAGTCTTTTACTATCACAACCAAGATGGACTAAATGACAATTATTTTATATAAATGACTTGGATACATTAATTCTGCCTCAACCTACTAATAAATATAAGAGATCATTGGCTGGTGCATGGAACAACCCTATAGAGAGCTCTTTTTACTTTGGAGCTTCCTGAAATTAGAATAAATGATAACTCTGTGGGATAAATTTGAGCTTTCAAAACTAACATAAAATTTTGTATTCCATTTTTAGAGACAAATATTATTCCAACCACAACAATTATCACAAAAACAGCAACAAACAGAAATATAGTCCTACAGGCTTTGTAATGAGCCACATTCAGGGGGCGGTTCCAGCTGGAATCGTTGTGTTTTATTCTCCAGATATGTCCTAAGAGAGAAGTCACTGTAAGAACTAAGGAAATAATGCTTATGACCACAGGCAAGATTGTTCCAAGTGTGTGAAAAATAACTAAATAATGCCAATCACTCTGATGAAATACATGAGTATCTGAGATGTTGCTGTAGGTCAGGTTCCCAGTCATGTTCTGTGCAGTTTCTGAATTCAGGTACCAAATTGAGGGGACAGTGATAGACAAGCAGCCCAGGAATGTGACCAGCAGGAGCTTGGGTACCAGAGAAGGGAGCTTCATCTTCAGACTTGTGATGACTTTGTGTCTGAATCTGACAACAATCACTGTGTAAAAGGCACAGAGCCAGGCTGCAAGCCAAGAACCAAATGCCATAAACAAACAAAGAACAAAAGATGCAACTTGCCTTAGCTCTCTTTGCACATCAGGTATAAGGAACATCACAAGGATAAACAGGACGGTGCTGCACTGTAGCAGAAGGTTGTTCAGACACATAGTAAACTGGATTTGATTCCTGGGGCTCAGCTTGAGGAATCTTTTATGTTTCAGATAAGTAACAATCATGATAAATGAGTTAGAGCTAATGCCAGAGACTGATGTTATTGCAGTAAATATTATTAAAAGAACCTTCCATGCTGTAGAAAGCATTGTCATCGTCTTGTTTATCTGTCTGGTAAAGTCGGTCGCATAGTATAAATAATAAAAAGCTCATGCAAATTGTACAGAGCTTCTGTGAGGGATTATTAACTGAAACCATTATAGCTTATTTGCCTATCTGCATCTTCTGAGTAGCGAGCCAAAAACAACATTGGTTTTATTATTATTTTTCGGCTAGATTATGAGTTTTGCGCTAAGAGTGGCTCGGTACTAACTCCCTATAGCGCTGCTATTACAGGTTTTTATAAACCCGGCGTTAGCAGGCAATATAGCAGCGTTGAGAAAAAAATGGAGCTCCATACCGCACTCAAATACCAGCGCTGCTTTGAGCAGGTTTTACCTGCTAGTGCACGATTTCCTCATAGACATTAATGGGGAGAGCCGACTAAAAAAAAGCCTAACACCTGCAATAAAGGATCGTAAAGCTCCATAACGCAACCCCATTTATTCCTATGGGGAAGCAAAAGTTATGTTTACACCTAACACCCTAACATAAACCCAGAGTCTAAACACCCCTAATTTGCTGCCCCCAACATCGCCGCCACCTACATTACACTTATTAACCCCTAATCTGCTGCCCCCAACATCGCCGCCAGCTACCTACACTTATTAACCCCTAATCTGCCGCCCCCAATGTTGCCGCCACCTACCTACACTTATTAACCCCTAATTTGCTGCCCCTAACGTCGCCGCCACTATAATAAAGTTATTAACCCCTAAACCTAACCCTAACCCTAACACCCACTAACTTTAATATAATTAAAATAAATCTAAATAAAAATTACTATCACTAACTAAATAATTCAAAAAACAACAGCAGTGATCCCACAAGAATGGATATGCTAAAGAAAGTTTGCTTCTATGTACTGTTTGTGAATACTGGATACTGATATATTAAAGATATATAAAATGTAACTTTTAATTACATTTCTAATAAAAGAACAGCAAAAACAGTTATGAGAGCTGCTTGTTGCTCACACACACACACTTTAAAACACTCCACCTCTGTATATATATAAATTAAATAGTAACCAATGTTGACAACAATCAGTTGAATAATACATTTGCTAGTGTTAGCACTGAAAACTGTCTTAAATGTCTTATCTATCTCTAGTGCAGCTTATATCGTAAGCTTGCTTGCAATGTTTCCTTCAGACCAGACACAAATGTTACTGATGTTATCCTCTCATAGTGTAAATAAGAGCATACCACACTACTGCAGAAAATATTTTATAGTTAAAAAAGTCAACAAGAGCTTCTAATATTTGTTTTTAACAACTGGAGGGGTAATAAAAATACAAAAAAATCCCCTGACATGGTCGCGTTTCACATACGCTTCCTCAGAGGACTAAACTAAATACTTACCTGTACAATAAAACCTAAGCTAACTACAATATAACTAATAGTTACATTGTAGCTAGATTAGGTTTTATTTTTATTTCACAGGCAAATTTGTATTTATTTTAACTAGGTAGACTAGTTAGTAAATAGTTATTAACTATTTACTAACTACCTAGCTAAAATAAATATAAATACAAATTTACCTGTGAAATAAATCCTAACCTGTATTACACTAACACCTAACCTTACACTACAATTAAATCAGTTATATAAATTAAATACAATTAACTTAATTACAAAAAAAACGAAACACTAAATTACACAAAATAAAAAAGAAATCTTCAAATATTTAATCTAATTTACATCTAATCTAATAGCCCTATCAAAATAAAAAATCCCTCCAAAATAAAAAAACCTAGCCTACAATAAACTACCAATGGCCCTTAAAATAGCCTTTTGTGGGGCATTGCCCAAATAAATCAGCTCTTTTACCTGTAAAAAAATAATACAAACAACCCCCCAAAAGTAAAATCCACCACCCACACAACCAACCCCCCCAAATAAAATCCTATGTAAAAAAGCTAAGCTCTCCATTGCCATGAAAGGGGCATTTGTATGGGCATTGCCCTTAAAAGGGCATTTCTGCCCAAACCCTAAACTAAAAATAAAACCCACCAATAAACCCTTAAAAAAAACCTAACACTAACCTCCAAAGATCCATTTACAGTTTTTGAAGAACGAACATCCATCTTCAACAAAGCCAGGAAAAGTCTTCATCCAAGTGGCAAGAAGTCCTCAATGAAGCCGGGAGAAGTCTTCATCTAAGTGGCAAGAAGTGGTCCTTAAGACGGGCAGAAGTCTTCATCCAGACAGCATCTTCTATCTTCATCCTTCCGACGCCGAGCAGCTCCATCTTCAAGACATCCGGCAGGGAGCATCCTCTTCTTTCCATGGCTCTTCAAGAATGAATTCTCCTTTAAATGATGTCATCCAAGATGGCGTCCCTTGAATTCCGATTGGCTGATAGAATTCTATCAGCCAATCGGAATTAAAGGTGAAAAAATCCTCAGCCTATAGAATGCGAGCTCAATCCTATTGGCTGATTGGATCAGCCAATAGGATTGAAGCTCAATTCTATTGGCTGATTGCATCAGCCAATAGGATTTTTTCACCTTTAATTCCAATTAGCTGATAGAGTTCTATCAGCCAATCAGAATTCAAGGGACGCCATCTTGGATGACGTCATTTAAAGGAGAATTAATTCTTGAAGAGCCGTGGAAAGAAGAGGATACTCTGTGCCGGATGTCTTGAAGATGGAGCCGCTCCGTGATGGAAGGATGAAGATAGAAGATGCCATCTGGATGACCACTTCTTGCCGCTTGGATGAAGACTTCTCCCAGCTTCGTTGAGGGCTTCTTGCCGCTTGGATGAAGACTTCTCCTGGCTTCATTGAGGATGAATGTCGGGTCTTCAAAAACTGTAAGTGGATCTTTGGGGGTAAGTGTTAGATTTTTTTTAAGGGTTTATTGGGTGGGTTTTATTTTTATCTCAGGGTTTGGGCAGAAAAAGAGCTAAATGCAATGCCCTTTTAAGGGCAATGCACATACAAATGCCATTTTCAGGGCAATAAGGAGCTTAGTTTTTTTTTTAGATATGATTTAATTTGGGGGGTTTGTTTGTGTGGGTGGTGGGTTTTACTGTTGGGGGGTTGTTTGTATTATTTTTTTACAGGTCAAAGAGCTGATTTCTTTGGGCTAATGCCCCGCAAAAGGCCCTTTTAAGGGCCATTGGTAGTTTATTGTAGGGTAGGGTTTTTTTATTTTGGGGGGCTTTTTTATTTTGATAGGGCTATTAGATTAGGTGTAATTAGCTTAAATATTTGATAATTTCTTTTTTATTTTGTGTAATTTAGTGTTTTGTTTTTT